>NC_090230.1:30443539-30451039 GCF_024489055.1 Chanodichthys erythropterus
TTGTTTATTGGGTAAACTATTACACGAAAAGACACAGTATAGCACTGTGATTCATTGTTCGATCAAAAACTTGAACTCCTGTTCAGAAGATTTGTAACAACATGACTGAAAACAAGATGAGTAAAGTTTGTAAACCAACTGTGATGTTGGCTTGATAAAGCCTAGCCTGAAAGTTTGAATCAGTTTTAAATGCTCAAAGTTTATGTCTCTCAGTTGCTAGGGTACACGGGTGGTCTCTAGGGTGTTGCTATGCAGTTGCTAGGGTACTCGGGAGGATTCTAAGGTGTTGCTATGCAGTTTCTAGAGTACTCAGGTGGTTTCTAGGGTGTTGCTATGCAGTTGCTAGGGTACTCAGGGTGTTGCTAAGGTGTTCCTATGTGTGACAAATGGTGATAATTATTTTTTGGGCAACTAGTCCACGAAAAGACACGGTATAGAAATGTGTTTCATTGTTCAAACAATATGATTGAAAACTAGATGAGTAAAGTTTATAAACAAACTTTGACGTTGGCCTGAGAAAGCCTAAACTGAAAGTTAAAATCAGTTTTAAAGGCTCAAAGTTTGAAGTCTCTCAGACAAATTATTTGCTATGCAGTTGCTAGGGTACACGGGGTAGTTGCTAGGGTGTTCCTATGTGTGACAATTGTTTTTTGGGCAACTATTGCACGAAAAGACACAGTATAGCACTGTGATTCATTGTTCGATCAAAAACTTCAGCTCTTTTACAGAAGATTTGTAACAATACGATTAAAAACTAGATAATTTTGTAAAAAAAAAAAAAAAAAAAAAAAAAAAATGATAAAAATTGAAAGTTTGAATCAGTTTTATAAGCTCAAAGTTTGAAGTCTCTCAGACAAATCGTTTATTATGCAGTTGCTAGGTACTCAGGTGGTTTCTAGGGTGTTGCTATGGAGTTGCTAGGGTACTCGGGGTGTTGCTAAGGTGTTCCTATGTGTGACAAATGGTGATTAATTGTTTTTTGGGCAACTATTCCACGAAAAGACACGGTATAGAAATGTGTTTCATTGTTCAAACAATATGATTGAAAACTAGATGAGTAAAGTTTGTAAACAAGCTTTGAAGTTGGCTTGAGAAAGCCTAGGGTATTCGAGCGGTTTCTAGGGTGTTGCTATGCAGTTGCTAGGGTACTCAGGGTGGTTGCTAAGGTGTTCCTATGTGTGACAGAAATGGTGACAATTGTTTTTTGGGCAACTATTCCATTAACAGACACTGTATAACACTGAAGTTGAAGTTTTTGATCGAACAATAAATCAAAGATTTGTAACAATATGATTAAAAACTAGATGAGTAAAGTTTATAAACAAACTTTGACGTTGGCTTGAGAAAGCCTAAACTGAAAGTTTGAATCAGTTTTAAAAGCTCAAAATTTGAAATCTCTCAGACTAATCGTTTGCTATGCAGTTGCTAGGGTACTCGGGTGGTTTCTAAGGTGTTGCTATGCAGTTGCTAGGGTACTCTGGGTGGTTGCTAAGGTGTTCCTATGTTTGACATTGAATTGTTTTTTGGGTAAATATTCCATTAAAAGACACGGTATAACATTGTGATTCATTGTTCAATCAGAAATCATTGTAAAAGCGATTCCAACGGTATCGTTTCTCTTTGCTGTCTTTATCATTACAGTTATTGCGAACGGGCCATAACTCTTGTAATTTGCGTCATGTAAAAGAGGTGTAACGGAAGACTTATACTCTAAACCTCATCATTCACTCAATATTCACAATCAAACTTCAATTGAAACTCTTCAGAAACACGTACAGACATGCTGGTTTACTAAGAAGCGAGTTACAGCTGATCTGGGTGGTTTGGGTTCAAATGGCTCTCTGGGATCTCAGAGTAAACGCTACGCTCTTCTTAATGTGATGTTATCTTAATAGTAAAGCTTAAGTGCTGTTTGATGGCCTTTGCAGACTCACTGACAAATGTTCAACAGCTATGAAAACGGCACTAAAAGACTTTAATGGGAGATTCCTGAGCTCTTGCACAATCTCTCTTCCCTAAATTTCCTTTCAAAGGGCCCATAACTTCAGAATATGAGCTGTTCCTTTCGCTGCACCTCGCTTCAAACCAACTAAATCTTAAAAATTAAAAATCTACAGTGCATCCCTTCCCTTTTTAATGAATCTGCCTATGGTCAACACACATTTACAGACATTTAAAGGAATAAATCACGCCGAAATGATTTACTTCTTTCCATACCTCTCTCAAAATAAACCTTGCAATGAAAATAATTGAAATAGATCATGTCCAACTGGAAAAATGACAAAAAAGCATCATAAAAGAGGTCTGACTATATTCCAGAGTCATCTGAAGGCATAAAGTTGGTATTTACTGATACTTTTACGTCATTTTTTATGCATCTATCCGCATTTGCTTTTATTGTACAGAAAATTACAGCATTTAGATCTTGCAATCTAGGATTTTGTGTGTCACGCTCGCATAAAAACGCATACCTTGAATGCAATGCAATTCACTTTGGATAAAAGCATCAGCCAAAATGCATAAATGTAACTGATGTCTGGAAGAGCACGAGGGTGTGTAAATAATGCGTTAACGATGCACTAATCCTTTAATTGTAATTCAGCAATCCTAGAATGACTGTCTAACACTGATAACTGTGATGATAGATGAACAAAACTACAATTAAAGATTCAGTGGCCAGGTTTCTGAAGAAACTGATGTGCAGAGAGGCCATTAAAACTGGCTGAAACACAAGAGTCTGTCTATCCGAACATCTTGACTGCATTAGATCCTGCATGTCCCGTGATGGGAAGAGGCCGCAGGAGGGACAAAACCCGGCCAAGAGCTGCATTAACCAAACAGCTCATCTCCTCTGGAGGAACCGCTGTCATATTTACACAATCCCTGATCTTATCTGGACAAACATGAGTTTGCTTTCAATAAAGGTTCTGCTTGAACTATGAGACGATGCAGTTTGCAGGTACACTAGCGGCCAACATTTTTTAAAAATGTTTCTGCTCACCAAGCTGCATTTATTTGATAAAAATATAGAAAATTAGTGAAATATTTTTACAATTTAAAATATCGGTTTTCTATGTGAATATATAGTAAAGTGTAATTTATTCCTGTGATCAAAGCTGAATTTTCAGCATCATTACTCCAGTCTTCAGTGTCACATGATCCTTCAGAAATCATTCTAATGTGATCATGATCTAATATGTGTGTGTTTTACCTCAGCAGAGAGAGGTTCAGGTTCCCTGTACAGGCTTTGATTTTGTTCTGGGCTTCCAGGTGGGTCATTCCCTCCGTGGCGATGCCATCGATAGACAACACGACGTCCCCGACGCTGATCTTGGCTTTAGCTGCCTTTCCTCCATCTGTCAGCTAGATCAAACACAAACACACACAGTTCAGAGAGGAACTACTACACAACCCTAGAAAGTGTCTGATTCTATTGCTATCTTATTACGGAGCAGAAATGATAATTGATTTGGAACAACATTCATACGCAACAACACAAATAATACTTCTCAAGTACATGGGATATAACTCACAGGGGTTTCACTGATAATCCAGTGAGCCGTTAACCACTGTGAGTTCAATCTGATTCATGTGGTTCTGTGAAGCAGATTCATTCAAAAGATTCATTTACAAATCGGACAGAGATCAAGTCTTACACTCAAAAAACCTGGGTTAAAAACAACCCAAGTTGGGTAAAATGTGGACAAACCCAGCGAAAGGGATGTTATAATCCAGCGGTTGTGCTGTCCAAAGCTATTGTTTAAAAATGACTATATGTCTGGCTTAAAATAAACCCAAAATATGTTAGAAATTAAAAATCAGACACATAATTACTAGAGGCAACAATAATAATCAAAAAGGTGAACATTTATTAATAATCCAATTTAATAAATGTTTATTATTTAATTATTATCCATTAAAACGTAGTAATAAATGTTAATTTCCAACATTTGGGTTAATTTTAAGCAAACAATATAGTAATTCTTAAACAATATTGAGTTATATAAAACTACCCAGCAGGCTGGGCAAACATTTAACCCAATTTGCTGGGTTAAAAACAACCCAACCACTGGGTTAAAACATCCAATTCGCTGGGTTAAAACAACCCAACCTCTGGGTTAAAACATCCAAATCGCTGGGTTAAAACAACCCAACCTCTGGGTTAAAACATCCAATTCGCTGGGTTAAAACAACCCAACCTCTGGGTTAAAACATCCAATTCGCTGGGTTAAAACAACCCAACCTCTGGGTTAAAACAACCCAACCTCTGGGTTAAAACATCCCAACCTCTGGGTTAAAACATCCAATTCGCTGGGTTAATACAACCCAACCTCTGGGTTAAAACATCCAATTTGCTGGGTTAAAACAACCCAACCTCTGGGTTAAAACATCCAATTCGCTGGGTTAAAACAACCCAACCTCTGGGTTAAAACATCCAATTCGCTGGGTTAAAACAACCCAACCTCTGGGTTAAAACATCCAATTCGCTGGGTTAAAACAACCCAACCTCTGGGTTAAAACATCCAATTCGCTGGGTTAATACAACCCAACCTCTGGGTTAAAACATCCAATTCGCTGGGTTAATACAACCCAACCTCTGGGTTAAAACATCCAATTCGCTGGGTTAAAACATTCCACTCGCTGGGTTAAAACATTCCACTCGCTGGGTTAAAAACAACCCAAATCGCTGGGTTAAAACATTCCATTCGCTGGGTTTAAAACAACCAATTCGCTGGGTTAAAACAACATTGGGCAAACATTTAACTCAACAGCTTGGTTAAAGCAACCCAATCGCTGGGTTTGTCCATTTTTAACCCAACTTGGGTTTTTTAACACAGCATTTTTTTAGAGTGCATGCATAAGTAAAGCTTTACATATATATCACCTTTTAAAACAGTGTTTAAACTGTGATTTACAGAAGAGAAATTCACAGAAAAAGTTTGAATTCTTTAAGCTACATTTATTTTGATTTTAATTACAAAGAGAGGTGGTGGTCTTCAAACAAATAATTTCTAATAAGTAACGAATCTTTCAACAAATTAAATTTTTTGAGTTACTTTACCCTGATTAAACTGATATTGTATTTCAGCTTTATTTTTAATAGATTTTAATAGTTTTAGTTCACAATAACAGTGGTTATAACAATAACATCCTACCGCAGACCACTCACTTTGATGTCAATGTAATATATCTCGTATGCCGTACATCTCCAGACTTAAAAGCAGTGCTGGACAGATAATGATTATACAGCTGAAAAATCTGGCTGTTAATAATCAAACCATTCACAGAAGCTGCAGATCAACAAATGACTGATGCTCCACTGACCTTTGACCCTCTTGGCCCTAATTGAAAGACGGATCCATACTTTGATGCAGAAGTGCGGCGAGACGTTCACGCGAGCAGACGCTGATGAAATACTAGCTTCAGTAGAAACGAGAGTCCAGCTGTAATTTATTAGGGGCTTTAAATCTGTAGCTCCGAGATGCTGCAGCGCTGTCGACCTGATCAGATTAGACCTGACGGGCTATTAGACTCCATCTTAGAAACCATCCTCGCTCGTGTCTGGACTAATAAACAACCCGATACCTTACTAGATAACTACAGCAGGGGAAGGAAAGTCTTACTCCAATGATTTACACAAACGAGAATAAAACTAAACAGCTTCCGTGGAGATTCTCAGAGAGTCTTAAGAGCCTCACATGAATTCTTTACAGGTATCCCAGAATGCACTGCAACTATACAGAAAAAAAAAATAAATATCCAAGATGGTCAACAAAGAGTAGGGTAGTCAAGAGTAGGGATGCACTGAATTTAGGCTGATACCGATAACCGATAATTCTTTATATTTGAAAGCCGATAACAGATATATTTACCGATAAATCTAAATCAAAGTTTATATAATTTTTGAGAGCCTGATTACAAAAACAGAAGTCTCACCATTAAAAGCCATGTCCCAAACACACAATTATAATGTTCTCATTATAATATTATGTAGCCGATATGACAGACTTGCGCTGCACATGTTGTACTTAACTGTATTTTCGTTTTTTTAAGTGATTTCAATAATATTTCAAGCAATTCAAAACCATCATGGCAAACATCTGAAGTGTCTCAGCTGAAGGCTTTAAAATATAGAGTAGATTATTTTAAATATAGATTAGAAAATTTGGCCGATAACGATAATATTAAAAATGAATATTGATATTGGCCGATACCGATATGGTGACCGATATATCGTGCAACCCTAGTCAAGAGAAATGCATGTTATATTTCATCCAATACCAAAAAGTATCAATATAAATTTAATATTATATCTCCACAAACTAAACAAGTGTTTCCCCGTCATTATATTCTATTAACCCTCTGGAGTCTGAGGCTGATTTGGGGCCTGGAGAAGTTTTGACATGCCCTGACATTTGTGTTTTTTTCAGTTGTTCATAAACATATTAATGGAAAAAGTGTCATTACACGGTATTCAGCACAAACTAGGCTACAATAATATGTGAGGAACATGTGTGTACATGTTTGTGTTTTTGAAGGAATAACGTTCATGCGTGGTTATTGAAAAAACAAAAAACTTAAGTCACTGAAATAAGGCCAAAAAAAGTATAGTAAATCTGTGTTTACAAGACTTCTGGGTATTGGAGGTTGTAGACTAGAGTTTTTGCTTCAAAATTATGTAAAAATTATGCTGACTACTCCTTCATATAAAACAATATATTGATTTAGTTTTTGTAAGACACTTTTTGCCAAGAAACACAGTATGCGAGGAGGCGTGAATCACCACTGAAAATGGGCCATTCTCACCTGAGAAGACAAAAGAATTGGATAGTAATGAGCTGAAATGACTTGCATATTAATGAGGCATTTCAGGCTGTGAAAAAATATATTATGAGTCTCAAGCTCATTATGATATATGAAACATACAGAAAAATATTATTGAAATATAAAGTAATGGTTTTATATTATACTTTAAAATATAATGTATTTCTGTGATGCAAAGAGTCTGAATATAGGCTTTTAGTTTAAAAGCATGCACATTTGGAGAAATATTGATGGATTCTCATATGCTTATGTCAATTTTCTATACAGAGGAGTTATATTTATTTAATATTCATTGTCATTACTATGAGCGCTGGTGTTTTCAATTCATCCTTGAAGTCGGAGGGCGCTCTCTGTGCATTTTTAGTCCACAAATTCATCTAAAAGAAGAAGAGGCTATTCCATGAATGTAGTTTCCAATTCATACTGCAGCCAGAGGGCGCTAAAGAAACAAAAACTCATCTAAAATTCATCTATAGAAGAAAAGAAAACAGGAACTAACTGCATGTCTTCTAGAGCTCGCTAACCATGACTTTTACATCCAGATAAACACTTTTCAAGACAATAAATACACGATTGAGACGATGAATGCATGTATTGCCTCTGAATTTGCGTCTGAATAGCACTGGCTGGTATTTTAAGTCTGTTTTGCTGCAATGTGAAAAAAAAACTGCAAAA